>NW_024541907.1:0-10381 GCF_016758755.1 Suillus discolor
GTTGCAAGGCATTTTCAAGCCAATGATATCTCGCCATACAATAATGGGTCCAGGATTGTAGGTTCTTGAATAATGACCATTTTTACCTCAAATGCATGTATGCACAGGATTTGTTCCACCATCATGATGTGGGGCATTGTGGACCTCATCACAAATATTGCAAGAGTCCTGTAGATGTGGTGATATCTTGAGACTCAGGCCCCCTTCACCATGAGATCACACCTGAGGCCTGAAGCTTTGAAGATCTGAAAGGTCCATTTTTCAATCACTTACATTTCCAGATCGACACCTGAACTCTTCACCAGTCTGTCATGATCAATCATTTCTTATCCTGACAGAGGCTGCCTAGTACTGTCATGGTCCCGCTGAGATCATGTTTGTACCTCTGACTTGTTTCAGATCACAATGATCCTAGGTGGAGTTGTCTAGTTAGCACTTAACACAACATCTGGATGGAATGCGGCACATCCTCTCATCAATTATATCCTCCAATGGGGCGCATGCAAGTAATATTGGAAGACACAAGACAGATATATAAGTAGAACATGGATTTCTGAATGACATTATTGAGTAGCGTAAGACAGAAAAAGGAAAGTGCGATGATGAAAACAGCATTTGCGTCAGGGTGTTGCAAAAAATGTTCTCAGTCCATCTCCTCAGACTTGGGGCATCATGGCTCGTGGCCATTCAAAAGATTGAGATGCCTGTTGACCTCGTCCCACTGTTTCAGAAAGTAAAGTTTGAAGTGCCATGGGTCCCATGAGTCTCACTGGTCAGTAACTCGGTCAATGCGAGGGAGCATGGGGAAGAGGATGTGAGCAACAGCCTCAGCATCCGCTAAATGAGACTGGGTCAAGTTCGATGATTGTAGGATGCCTTTACGAGCGACATTTGAGCTCCAGTAACAAATGTAAAGTAGAATAGAAATATACCTGAATTGTGCGATACTCAGAATGATTCTTTCCCTCTCGTCCAATGGAAGTTGTGCCATCTCGCGGGTATCGCATGGCAGGTAGACAATCTTGGCTTCTGGTTTCTTGCTTGCTGAATTGGTGTGGAGTTTCTTTGACTTGAATGTAGTTGCAAAGAAACGAAAGATAAAAAGGGGATTGAGAAAGTGCATTACGTTCATGATGGGGTCAGAGTGCGAGAGTATTGCATCAACATGATTCTTTGTCCAGCTGGAGTTTGCCATAATAAAGGGCGGGAGAGCGCCAAGGAGTAGTGATATATTAGGAAACGGTAATACCTATGAGGTGTGTTATGATAAGTACCAGTCACAAATGGAACCACAGCAGGAGATAAAATTCTAAACAGAGCGGGAATGTAAAAGGTGGATCACTTGTACTCACCACATCTTCCCACGGCTCAATACCAACGAGCCTGCGACGTCTCTGCAGTTGGTATGACCCGCCTTTCTGGCCTTCACACGGGCCAGCATATCCATACTGATTGTTGGATAATGGATATATACATCCATAGGTATGGACCCCTTAGTGATCCATGCAGCTATGTAGAATGTGAAAGCGTAACCCATGCTATCTAAGCGGTATGAGCATTGATAGCCCTGCAGCATCCAAAACAAGTAGACCTACCAATGTATAAGTCTGGAATGACTTGGGATAAAGCTTCCCAAGTGAGGAACATGGACCCAAGACTCTGGCCAAGAAGTGTAAAATGCGGCCAAGCGGCATCCTCCACTAAATGTCTTCTCTTTAGGAAGACGAAATGTAATGTTACGATTAACAATGAACCCCCTTTACTACTAGCCATAGGTTTACAAGGTAGATTGCTAAGGTCAAGTTAAAGAAGCATACAGGGTATCTACTGACTATATATACGTAGAATGAAGTGGAGCTCTAACATACAAGGGGAGTCTGAATGGTAAGCGTCCAATGGGATAAATGCCGCTAAGGAATTAGGTAGAATGTTCTGTGAAGTTCTGTGAATAAGTGAAAGGGTGAAAGGTGACAAGGTGAAGAGGTGAAGAGGTGAAGAGGTGACAGGGTAAGCCTAAGAACCGTAACATGTAAAGATTTGGGATCAAGAGAGATATTGAAGCGTGCTTCAACTTGAGCTATAATCTGTTCTTTTGTCGCATCAATGTCTCCAGTATATACTAATGAGACACAGTTAGGATGTGCATGTTGGGCAGCCACTATAGCAGTCCAGAGGACACGTTTGCCTCCCCCACCTGCATTGCTACAAAAATCCCATGAGTTAAACATTGCCCAGTCCTTGGCGGAAAAACCTACCAGTAAGGATGGAAGACACCGATGAATTGAGTGTTTGATGTGGTGGAGATGGGCCAAGATTCTTGATGATTCGGATGTATTAGCCACCACGACACTGCAGTAATATGTCATATGTCTAGACAAGGTCTAAATGTGGCTTTTGAAATATAAACCTTTGATTACGGTCACTTGAGGCTTATCATAGTGGGAGTGTGTGGGCACCAAATGTTCTCATTTGGAACTTGTAGCCTCACGTATTGGAGAGTGGATGTTGAATCGATGTTATGTAAATTCTGAGTCTTCTCCTGCTTTCACTTTACCCTTCGTTCACCCATCGCTATGGCACAGACAAAGCAGACTTGCAAAAAGACAACAGGAGGGTCTGCCAAGCGTGGTGTGCTACCAAAGTTCAAGAAGCTTATGGGCCACGGTGGTATTCAGGTTCTCAAAACCGTACAATCTAAGGGAGCTTTACCATTGGGTGAGAAGGCCGTGCTGAAGCCTTTGTACCATAACATCGTAAGTTTACAAACCTTGGTCCTCTTCTTAGTGTGCAGCTCACAAAATTGGATAAGTTCTGCCTTTTTTGCTGGGATGGAGGCTCTCTGTATGAATGCTCCATATGCCCACATGTAGTCTGTACAAAGTGTGTCGTTGTTCCAGCGGAGTTCCAAGAGCGTATCAACGACCCCGATGTTCACTTCATGTGCCCTGGATGCCATGAGATGCGTGGAAAGGATTCCAGGGGTGGTCCCATGATGCCATACTTTGTAAGCTTTTTCTTTATCTCTTGGAGATATATCTATTTGACTTTAATTAGGGATTTAAGGACTGTGATGGAACCCCGGTGCTGAAGGTCCCCGCTACTATTCATGGTCATATAGAAATGGCCAGTTGGTCGCAGATATGTAGCAATCCCATCCTTGTCTTGCACTTTGTCCTCACCACCCTCGACCCTGCCGGATCACCTGCGACCACAATGCAACATAAGCTACGACCATATAGGCCCAATGATGCCTTGCAATTTCATGAGATTATATTTGATATTGGGATGGATGCAAAAGCTGACCTGCATGTTGAGTCCATGAAAGCACTCGTAGACTGCCTGAAACACCTGGAATACAAGCATGTTGAAATTTTCATCTACACTCATTCAGAAACCGACCGGGGCGACATATGGGGTGGGTTTGAGGATGACGAGTTTGTGGGAAAAGGGAGGAATAGACTTGCAATACCAGGCGATCCTGTCGCATACCCTGTGGACGATGTGAGTTGGATACCTCCCCTTCTTTATGGCATGTAATCCTTTGCAGTTCTTTGCAGGACTTTTTGTCAGTGGGATTGAGGATTATGTTAGGGGAGCTACCCTTTGGATGCTGATTTGTGGGCACATGGTACAGGTGCCGGACTCATTCCAGCTTTTGAAAACCTGCGTGAAGCAGTGAGTAACTTTTCTGTGCTGTGTTAGTGTTGCCCCTCGATGAACGGTATTTTTTACAGGTATCAGGCGGAGCATGCATTTGCTTTTGGTGCTACATCGCTTCACGCATGCCTGACCATACCACTTGTCACCATCTACATCCGACATGTACTCGTTGAAGGATTCAAGGTACAAGAAGTCATTTCCAACCTCCTTAAGGCATGCCCTCGCCTCACAGTGTATTCATCCATCATACACATGCACAACCCAACTGCCTTCCACCGGCGTCAGCCTACCATGATGGAGTACCATCAGGGAGTAAAGCATGTCCCAACCGCTACCACCTCGATGACCATTTCAACGTATATGTTCTTCCAAGACACCCGCCCGTTTTGCCTCAAGTCTTATTACATTTCGGATAGCTTATCTTGCTACTACTTTGCCTACACAGTTTCTGGACTTTCACGCTATAGGATATAATCAGGCTCACCAGTTACTTGCACTTCACTTCACTTTCCTTGCTATGAGTCATGGTCAGTAGAGTCACTTTTAGATAGTTGAACTTCATGCAATTGATCCATCTTATTCATTCGGAACAATTATTTGGCTTGACCACTGCTATTTCGCATCTTGTTGTCTTTGAGTTCTTTCAATAGGCTTTGCTTAGTCATACTTCACAAGCCTTATACTTTGACATAACCGCCATATTTCACTCTCAGAACCTTTGCTGTTCATTGGAAGCTCTTCAGATGCTTCATGCAACCTCGGACCTTTGTTTCTTGATGCTGGACCACCTTTGGACCACATCAGACGAGTACTTTGGTACTTTGGACACATTCTCGGAACATTAAGCACACTTTGAGTAGCTTTCCCTTTTTTTCAACTTCGATCTTAACAAGATATCCCTTGCATTTTATATCAAAAGATATTTCTATAGGCAGTCTCTTTGGAACGAACATTACACTTGCACATTGAGTTCTAAGGTAACAACATTTGTAGCACCCACATAGAATCAACTCTTTATACTGTTCCTATTATTATTCAGGAAAGCTTGCTTGGCCACTCAAAGGGTGGTTCAGAGGTGTAGCAGATGACTGGTTTGTTGCAGACTATCATTACTACCCCAGGTAACCACAATAATGAGTAAGTACTTCCTCTCCAGGCTGGTTTCCCCTGTTCATGGCACCCTTTAGCAACATTGATGCCTGGTTCAAAGCTCATTACTTCCTCATGTTTCCATCAAGGTCTATTCATACTGATGGTATCTAAGCCAGTGTCATGGTAAGTTCAATTGATCTGCTTTATCATGGGGGAGATTTTGAGACATGCTGGTGTGTGGTTGATTGGTGAGGTGTGTCTCAACTTTTATTGGTCAGTTATGAAGCTCCTCACAGAGCCCAAGATATTTTGGCAGGTATCATCACCTAAACAGATTGTGTTACTCTCTAGGCCCTTATTTATGCTGCTGAGGTTCTCAGAGAACATGTCTAAAATCACTGATCCCTATGAACTATACAAATACTTCCAACTTTCTGAATTTGGCTTGTTCATTTCTTTCCCCCCAGTCTGTCCACACTAATTTCTATCAATACCCAAAACTTTTCTAACTTTGTTGAGTTCCCACCATGCCTTATCCAACTTCTTGAAGTAGTCTTGAAGCTCATACTCTTTCTGGAGTGCCATTAACGTTAACCAACATTTTTCCTCCATAGTAGTCTGAATGAGATCGGGTGGCAATACTGAACAATAAGTCTGAAGGCAATCTTGTGCTGTCACCATTATGATGTTCCAGATCTCCTGAAGTTTTGTTGATATTACAATGTAAAATTTGAATAGTGTATGTATAATGGCTGAATTGCATATGATTGGTAGAGTAGGTGTTTGCCAGTGAGGGCTTGGCTAATTAAGTACTAGTGCTTAGTAGTTTATAGAAAACTTTATCAGTTAACTTATGATCAGTTTGACAGGAGTCTCAAAAAAGTTATTTTGTTCCATTGTATGTAGATGATTATAGTTTGGAATGTGTTTGATAATGATCGGATACTGTATAGTACAGCTAGCACTAGCATTCAAGTTATACCAATAGTAGATGAGTTAGTTTAATTTTTTTTTCAATAATTTCCTTAATTGGATTGTAGCGCCAAGCTGATACACCATGGCTTCCAAAATTCTATACACTTTCTCACACACAGACAGAATACACCCACATTGTGTGAGTCACTCATTTGCACACATATCTTGTATTATAGCAAAATCAGTACTGCTAATGACATTTTTACTTGCTTGCTTGCCTAGACACCAATAGTGTTCTGGCTACATCATGCTCTCAGAAAGTGCCTGTTCTTATCTTTTGACTTGCTACTATATTATCATCAAACAACTCACTGGCAAATGATCAACCATTGCCAGTTAATTTCTGACAACCACTTACAATGCATTATTTAGTCCGACAGTTACTCAATTAGTTGACAAAGATCTGATTACCTTCCATCAATGGGGCACTAGTGTGACAACCAGTTATCATTTATTATCAAGTCTGACTATCAATCAACTAGATGATACAGACTTAATCATCCTCTATCAGTTTGGCACTTCCTTGGCAATACATTATCATATGTTATGAAGTTTGACCAATAATTCACTAACTGACTAAGGTTTATAAACTCTACCTAGTCATACCACTGACTCTCTGATTTCCTGATGTTTACTTTACCTTTCTACCTCTGAGTAGGATGGAGGTCATCCAATATTTGTAGTTTCTTACTGGATTAATATCATTATTTTTTTATCTGAAATATTCTGAAACATCCAATAGTAACAAGACATTTATTTCTACCGACAATCTCTACCCTTCCAACACATTCCCACATAAACCAATATAACCCAACATAATCTGATGCAATCCAACACCTAACCTGACCCAAAAGTATCAGATCCAATGTTTTTGTCTTTGAACTATCTTCCTTTTTGTATAACTAACTATTTTACTTTACCAAACAGCAACCCCTTAGGTCAAATACATTTATCTCACACGTATAGCAGACTAGGCTGTATAAGACCACAACACATATATATTTGGCTAGATGCTTACTTTGTACAGTGTCTAGCCATTATTGTATTTCTATACCAGTAGAGATTACCCCCAGCACTGTGGATATATGCAATATAAAAGCAAGAAGGGTAAGTGAAGCAGGGGTCAGAAGGAGTTGCAAGCTATCTAGGTATAGTGGGTTATTTCTGGTTGGTGGAGTTGGAGCCATAAGATATAAGTTCACATGCAATAAACGTAACAACTTATATACAAGAGCAAATTTGACAGTGTAATTAAACTCTTATAGCACTTATATTATTAGGTCATTTCTACAAAAACTGAGGGGTATGCCGGAGTGATGGAAATTGTGACTCATCTTAGTCATATCATTGTTGCTAGGCTCATAATTATATGCACAGAACATCACATTAGCTTTGTCTTCTGTGAAAATGTTCAGGGAAATTACAATCACCTAGCTAAGCCTTAAATTAAGGTTTCTGATAGAGAGAATGCTTACCACCACCTTGTAGCCCCTGCCTTACATAACTGTATATTTCATCATGATATCCCTTTATTCTATATTATGGTTCTTGCTTAGCACCACAGCTACTATCTGGAGCTACATGATCTCAACTTAGGATTCATATATAGACAACATAATTTCAACTCCAAATATCTTTTCTATCCTAGAAGGGTCTCCTACTTTCAGCAAGTCAGCCTTATCACACAAGTTTAGGTGGCTACAAAAGCTATTATAATAACTTAAGGTATGTCCTTCTAGTGATATTGTTTAATCCATCTTTTAAGTATCTATGTGTAGGGCAATAGAAGATGTGGTTAGAGGATTGTAAGGCTATATATTTCATAGGTCTCTAGCTTCAAATTTGGACCACTATGGAGGCATCCTCATTTATCTAAGCCTACAGAATTTTTAAGTCTAGCTGCACTCTCAATCATCACAACTTGATACTACAGAGGTGCAGCATTGACATTTTTGAATTCAAAGAAGGTAATGATGGTTAAGAAGTGAATGTTTAGTGTGAGCAGGGTGGACTTAAGCATAACCAGATGACTTGGGATATTTAGAATCATAATATCAATAATATGTTTATAATGGAAGTAGTATAGATTGTGGAGGATACAATATAACAGAAGGATTAGAATATGCACTCAGATGTTCTAAAGATAGAGTCATAGAGGGGGACAGATGCAAGTTGACAAAGAGGTCCTCAGCATTTGAAATACCTCACATAAGTAAGTAGAGCTTAGATAAAAACCAAAGGCTGATGAAATGACTAGCAGGTGAGAGAAGTGATAACCACTATCATATATTAGACATCAAATATAATATCCACCAGTAGAAGCAGAGATTATATATCATGCCAAGAGTGCCTGGACTGTATGTTACAATAAGAGCATGTTCGGATAGAAATATTTGCATGAAGTTTTGAAATATTGATCACACAAATTCGTCGGCATTGTCCCGAAAGTTCGTCGGAGCTTAAACCTTCCTTGTCTCCTACTGTACATACTAATCGATGGAGATCTCTTGCTCCTCCTCCTCCTTTGATATCCACCAGCGCAATAGACTGATCGCTGGTGTCATCGCGATCACTGCGATCTGTACTCAATATACCAATCTTATCATGGCTCAACCTGAGGCCCATGAAATCCCTACAAGGCACACACCTGCACACTGGAGAAACAAAGAAATCACCGCACTTGTTAATCATATGTATGATAACTGTGCAAGGATACCTCCGGCAACTTCAAGCCACAGGTGTATACTTCTGCACTAACAGTCATCAACGATGATCCCAACCTTCAACCATTGCGGATCGGTCCAGCAAAGACCGTCAATATGGTGAAGAGCAAGTGGGCATCAGTGCGTCCATCCAACTCTGTCCTTCACTCACTTTACTGATTCAATATTTCAGCTCAAGTCTATTCATCACGCTATCGATAAATACCGCAACCAGACTGGTACACACTGGGACGGTGCCAATGGAGCTGGGATCCATGGCCCTGCAGTGTCCGCTGTGTGGGATTCATATGTTGCGCTCAGTGTACGTCAGCCCCTTTTATTTTTCAAATAAAAGCTAACATTTTTTAGTCCAATTCTCACATGCGTTCATTCTGCAACACAGGCTGGCCTTACTTTGAGAAAATGCAGGAAATAATTCCCTTGGGTGGCGCTAGAGGGCGCCATGCCTTCCACCCAGGTGTTATGGGTCCTCCACCAGTACCAGACGCTGATGAGGATGAGCCTGGCCTTGCTCAGGCTCCAGCCCTCTCTTCTGCCAGTCCTTCCACCACTGCCAATCATTCATCTGTCACCGGCCCTTCATTCACCACCGGTCCTCACTCTAACACCGGTGGTCTCTCTACCGCTACCAGCTCTGCTGGTGCCAAGCGCCCTTATGAGGGCACCAATGTGGATTCTGTCGAGACCACTTCATTTGCGTTGACCCATGATTCAGCTCAGCCGGTCTCCACCACCTTGGTGTCCGCCCCCCCCTCAAAGAAAGCACGTTCACACGTCTCTCAGAAGATGACTAATGTGGCCAAGATGAGCAGTGCAACACAGGCCGCCAAGATCACGCCTGCTGCTGCCGTGATGGGACTGCAGGGCACTGTCAACCGTCTGACAGATATCTTTGAAAAATTCATTGTTAGTTCCATGAATAATGGTACCCTTCCGCCTCCGCCTCCGCCTCCACCTGTGCCTGAGCCTGAGGACAGCATGGACTTGGTAACACGCGCGGCACACCTACTGCAAACTGAGGATGCCGACATGCCTGCTGACCAGCGTGCCGTCTTGATAATGGTCCTTGGTGAGAAGAACAACGAGAGATTCCTGAAGTTCTATGTGTCCCTCACAGACAAAGCAATCAGGTGTCCGTTTATTGAGAAGCTCATCACAGATGCAATGGCGGGCTGAAAATATATCATGTACCTTGTTCTTTACTGCTTGCTTTCGTTTCAATGTATGTACAATACTACATGTTCACAACTGTCGCAATGCATCAATGTTTGTCTGATTTTGGAGGCTACAAAGTGGTACTCGAAGTGTGAATTATTCCGAAGCAAAACTGTCCTGATCCTCATCCTCATCAAAAGCGTCCTCGAGGTCCTCATCCCCCTCATCAAGATCTATCCCTTCGAAAGTACGTTCTAACAAGATGCGCTGATAGTCATTCCACATCGCAGATCCTTGACGAAACTCAAGTTCGTTATCTTCTTCGATAGCCGCAATATTGTCTTCTTCTTTCCACTTTCCACCAGAATATCCACCCTGCCAGTCTTCGTCGTCATCTTCATCGTCGGCCTCGTTGGTGGGGATGTTTGTGGGATCATGCACGCGGATGAAGTTGTGAACGGCACAATGCGGCGGGAATTCGCGCTTGCAACTCCATGGCATATGCAGGCGGCAACAGCAAGATCCGAAAATGACGCTTCAAAATGCCAAAGATGCGCTTGATGACGTTTCTTGCTGATGTGTGTCGCAAATTAAATAGTTCTTTTTATTAGCAGGCCTGTAGGGAAGATGAGTTCCAAATTGAGCTTGATTCAAGTAAAAGGACCTACCTGGTGTTTGCGCGTCCCCATTCAGCTAGGTGATAGTGCACACCTCGGTATGGCACAAGTAAGTCGGGACGGAGTGGATAACCCGCATCTGCAAGAAAATACTTGCGT
>NW_024541908.1:0-10376 GCF_016758755.1 Suillus discolor
GTACTGTTCAGCTCCCGGTTCCCGTGAGAATTCTTGATTATATAAGTTTTCTGACAGTAACGCTTCTTGATCAACCTCACGTTCAATGTCCAACTCCCTCGTATTCCCAAACACGAAAAGTTACTGGTCACGAGTCTACGATGGCATTGGAGTCCAGATATTCGACAAAGCCAGGACCCATGAGAATCCTGAGAATTCTCATGGAATCAAAACTGGCACCCGCTGTATCAACACTCAACGCTTGTACGGCGTAATCCAGCCTTCCTCGATTTCTTTTGCTTTGAGTGTCTTCAGGCAGTAGTGAAGGGGGCAAAACTACTTGGGGTCAGTTTTACTGGCGAAACTCTAGGCTATATGTAGACTATGTGTACGACATTCCTAATGAAGACATCAATGCTGCCTCATCCATCCCGCCATTGTAATTACCTCAACCTCATGTATAATAGCCTGCGGTATTATTACTTGTTCGACCCGATTCAACTCGTCGAAATCAAAAGCATTTCCCTCCAGCACTTCAACTTCGTTAATGTTCTAAACTTCTTCCAGTGTTGATGTTCTTCAACTTTTCGAGAGCCACAAATTCGGCAGCGACATTGCCAGGCGACATACTCTCTGAACCGACAAGGAGGTCATCTGCCATCACGAGGCTTGATCAACAGCCGGGGATGCCCACGCAAAAGATGCTTCAAGATCCCGTGCAGTCTCAAATCTCAACAGCAATCCCAACCTCTTTTGTTACGAGTGTGCATCTGAGCGTGTCGACGACGGGTTGACTTCCCAGTCTCTGCGGCTTTTATGGCGCTGTGGTGTCGAAGGTTCGCACGAATTTGTCGAGTGTCTCAAATGTCTCAAGTGAGAGCTTATACCCGTCGCGTGGATTGTGTTGTCGAGATCAGAGAATATGCGCTCTACTTTGCCTGCATGCCCCACAATTGAGAGACAGCGGGGTCGCTGGTCTTTTCCGTACTAAATAGGTGCGCTGCTTGACGTAGAGGAGCAGTTGCATTTGTACAGTGCTTGATAAGATGGCTCGGTAGGTTGTTGTCACGACTTGGATTCGAGCACCTGATAAGCTACCAGCAGTGTCTCCGCAATGTTTGCATTTCCAGTAGTAGCTATGTGAGTTGTTCGGAACTTGTTCCAGGCGCTCAAAATTGTTGTTGATCAGTGACGGGAGAGGGCGTCCTCCAGGCTCCAGCATGCACCATCTTGCCATAGGGAAGTTGATTTTTATGTTCGATTGAATTTAAAATCAGATCTAAGTTGCATCTCCGCGAGTCTGGAGTTCTGCCAAGCTTTGTCACCCTCCGCGTGAGTTTTTCCAATAAGACTACCAGGCAGCTGTTGATCTGACGTGGCCTGTGGTGACCGAATATATGATGCATGACCCGTAATAGGCCAACAGCCTACCGCGACCTGCCCCGTTAGGCCATGGAGATAATCTCTGCTCATTTTTGGGCGAAGTTCGTGGTAATCACAACTCATTTTGAGGAGAGGCGATAACTCTCCTCATGGAGAAACCTTCATCCCATAGGGCCATTAATAATACACTGATCCTAATTAACGAGCACTCTCAATCGTCACGTTATCCAGACTTCTTCTCATATGCCGTTTCCTTATTCCCCCGGCAGCAATGTTATAATTGATGTATGCTAATAGTTATTCCTAGTTTCCCCTTTAGCCCGATAAATGTGCACTGGCAGGTGGCATGCTACTCTTTAAATTTCTCGCCTTGGGTTTCAAGCTGACATTGAACGGTTAAGATGCTACGCTCGACTGTCCTCGCTTTCGCTGCTCTTGTGTCACTTACTTTCGGCAACCCCTTTAATATACGATGGCCGTGCCCCCTTCAACTATACCATTGAAGACCTGGACAATTCTGTGGACCCATACTTATCGTAAATATCGTCTCGTTTGCCGCTTCGCCAAACGTGGGCTTAACTTCGCTTCAGAGTAGTGAAAGGCAGTATGAATGCCTCACATGTATGGTTGTATCCCACTTGTTGACTGATCGACTACTAAATAGCCGATTCGCAGTATACTCAACTCCTTGGGCACGCGCTCAATGCTACCCCATTGTGGTCACCCGATCTGTGGTCTCCTGTAGAGCAGCCGATAACTGTTTCGATTGATAATACTTCTATCTTTGTCCCTGGAAGTGGCACGCCTCAAAACGGTTTCCGCAGGACGGATCTCATTGCGCAAAAGGATGGGAACCATACCGCCTTGAACGCTATTGCCGATGTAGGAACCACTGTGTTCCACGTATCCATTCTGGAGGAGTTGGAGAAACCTTTGAATATGAGCCATGAGTACCAGATCGTCTGGATTGAGCCTAATGACGGAAGCCACGTTTTCGAAATACAGCTCGGTCAGTGTTACATGATGCCAAAGTTGTTATATCTTCCCCCCCTGACACACCCGGATATAGGTTCACCTTTCACCATCCCTACAGGCATTGTACCTGTCTCTGATGCTCGATTTCTGAAAGTCCGCAACCATGCGCTTGACCTTCTGTTTGAAACACCTTTTACTCCCACGACTGGCATAACTTTGCAGTCCAGATCGACTGGACGAATCTTACCCTTGGCGTCTTCTATTCTACCAATGGAGAGCCACTGAAGGCTGTCACTGGCCTCGTGGAGAATTCGAGCGCTTCACCCGGTGCAGCTGGCCAAGGCGACTATCATTTTGGTGTACTGAAGGTAAGTAAGCCACTGTATGACTCGATAAAGGGTTGTTGAATTGCAAAGTAGCTTCCACTCGCAGATCCCAATGAAACAGCTTCGCAGCAGGGCGATGTTGTGCATTTCGGTATCCAGGAGGGTGATACCGAGGCGCTGACATATTCGGGTGTATTCATTGAGAGTATCACTGGAGGCGTCAGTGCAGGATATGGGAAGACTATCGCTCCAATATCTTGAGAGGGCGTGCTTGGCCTAAAGTCCGACAGGTTTCGGGAGAGGACTAGAGCTGCAGGAGCGCTGTTGGCCATGATTGTCTGATGTTTGGCGCCTAGATGCTACGAGAATATAGTTGCAGAAGGGTATGAAGTAGACAGTGTAGTACGAGCCATAACGGTAAAGCAACATTTCGGCACAATACTTTCTCAATTTGTTTGTGAGCCTCTCGACTTCATGGCATGGTGTTGGTACCGGACAAATGAAGTCAAGGACATGATAAACGATAAACGATGTTAAATTGGCTGATCAGGGCAACATCAGAGTTACATAATTATGATGATGGTCACTGACAAAGAACTAGGGATGGTTGCCTAAAATGGCAAGCAATAAACACCTTGTCGGATTGATTCATCGACGCGAACAACGGGCTCTGGGACATGCAATCAACAGTCCCCAGGCGTGCGTCGACGCTAAATTCTGCAATACCATTATCTCTTGTAGGTTATACGGCGGACCTGTACTCGGACTCGCGCAAACACGGCTACCAAGGACCAGTGAGAAATGTCCGCTTACACCGTGCAACAACCAATGGTGGAGGGACGATTGCGAAGAGCGACGATGGTTTGAGATGCGTTGTTGCGGGACGAGAATGTGAGCCACTTTTCAATATTTTGTGTAGCACGAGATTGACGCGTCATCCAAAATTATTGTTAGCCTTGCGCATCTTGCGTCTGTCTGATCCAGAAGATGTCATAAATAGTGACCACAAAGCCTCTATTGGTCGCGGTGGGCATCGTATTGAAGCGTCACGGAATATATGGGATGGAAGTGGCTTGAAGATTGACAGTGCAAGTACTGATGTTGCCTGGTGCCATGGCAGTAAGCGGTTACAGATACTACAATGTTCAGCGCTTCATTCCCATTTCCTCCTCTGAAGATTATAACAACAAGATTCTCACAAGCGCGCGGAATGGGGACCTCATTATGTGGGATCTCAACAGAGCTGGTAATGCCAAGTATGGTGCGTAGACTAGTCTGATATCAGATTCTACATCTCAAATACCGTTAGAAAGGAAGACGAAGTTTCATATCCGTTCGATTCACAAGTTATCCTGTTCCACTATAGTTCCGTACTACTGTGTTACAGGTTCTGCTGATGGCGATATGCGTGTCTGGGTGTGTACTTATCGTGTGCCGGCCTCCTCGGTAGCTCACTTTCGCGTAGGATCTTCGGGATATGTCGAAGTCCATCATGAAGATCCACCATCCAACCTCTGTTCGCTCTCTTGTCTTTTCACCATGTCTATCCCATCCCCTTCAAGCTGTTGTAGGTCTTGACAACGGATCAATATATCGCTGGGATCTTCAAATGGGTCAGAGAGGTCAACTCGACAGGTTACCCGTCGCACATACAGGTCCAATTCTTGCATTGGACTGGTGTAGTACTCCGGGCTCCAATAATGCCGGGGATGTTATTGGTGCCGATAGGAGCTGGATAGTCAGCGGAGGTTTGGATCACACTGTCAAAGCACGTTGGTTTTTTGCACTATTGCGCTACGTTTACTCATAAGCATCAGGTATGGGACCTTGCTACATCTGGCACGTCCGTTCATATTGCGCATCAGCCTACCTATACCCTACATCCGTCATTCCCTGTACGCCGAGTACTCTGGCGTCCTGAGTTTCCCTCCGAGATTGCACTGGTGTCCAATGAGGACTTTGGCGGAGGGAGTGGCAGTGAGCTATTAGCCAGCCCTCGACTGCAGTCCGCAACTCCAGCGTTCATTAATGCCTCCAGTTCTGTCACTAAAGACAAGGATCCCAAAAGTAACGGTGCAGATGCTGTAGAGATATGGGATGTAAGACGTGGTTGGATTGCTAAATGGACTGTTGAAGTGAGCTTGTCGGAGGGGGGTGTGACCGGTATGTATTCAAATCACGTCAGGTCTCATTGAAGTAACCACATGGGTGCCCCGCATCTGCAGATGCCATATTCCGTGACTCGCATGGGCTTTGGGTCCAGCATGCATCTGGAACATTTGCTCAAGTTGACTTACGTAGGTCTGTACGCCCTATTGATGCCGTTCCGCGCGTGGCACTCTCTTGGAATGTTGGTGTCGATGGGGATACCGACGGAACATTAGCTTTTGTCTCAGACAGGAGGGCCAGATGGGAAGTGCCCTACGACGATATGTTCGTACTCTCCACTTTATGTCGCAGCTGTCTTCTCATTTGTGATGCAGTCACCCTGACAAACGACACGTACTTTCTGAACGAAAGCTCAAACTAAAATGCCTTGGTGACAAGCCTCGCATGCCCGTTCTGCAGACTATGGGTATGTATGTACGCGGAGGGCTTCGTGATACGGAATCTGTGGGGTCATTTGAACACCTGGCAAGAAAGTACCTTGTCGAGTCTGACGGGAGAAACAGGACCGCCGTTTGCAAGGTAAACGCCGAGGTGAGTGCTCTTTCTGTACGGGGCGTGTCTATAAGTGAACAAATATCCATAGGCGTCTATCCAAGCAGGAAGCGTGCACACAGCACAAGTATGGTTGCTACTTGGCTCTCTGCTTACCGACGTCATTCCGGAGTACATTAAACCTTCACCTCATTCGGAGAAGAACCATCAGTTTCCTGCGCACCTCACGCACTCTACTTCAGCCCCTGCTGCCATCCCTACACTTAGCACAAGATCTGGACCACATGCTTCAGGATCCACCTCAAAACCCACCTCATACCGTGCTGCCTCGTCAGATTCCGTCTCCAAGATGATCCAACAGACACGCCCCACTTCCACTTCCCCTGCTCAACCACATATATCCAGTCAAACATACCCTCAACCTCACTCCGAAGACAAACGCTCCACATCGAAAAACAGCAGCGGAACCTCTGCATCGAGAGAACGTGAAGGGGAGCGAGACGCCCTGCCCACAACTAAGCCACCCCCTAATTCACGAAACTTGACGCCTGCATCGTCTACACCCTCATCGCCTCGCCACATACCTACTTCCCTTCCGCCAGCGTCAGCACTTCCGCCTTCGGCAATCATGACGCCTGCCACAACTCGTCGTCCATCAGTTCTTATCTCCACCGCGGCACAGGCACAGGGACATGTGCGGCGGCCGTCTGTGTATAACCGCGCGCCTACAGCCCACAGCGAGAGCCCTAGTACACCTAGTGTCAGTGCGAGCGACCGAAGCCTCCGTCACGTAGGTGAAGGCGCCCTGGATGACTCAGATTCGTCAGACGGCAGTGAAAACTGCGCAGTAGTGAGCGCCGATGCCCAGGATAGCCATAGTGAAAACGAAAGAGATGCACCGCCTGATATCCCTCGACAAACCATATTATCGAAGTCGAGGAGTCTTAGCATGGGCCGTACAGGCCCAGCCCATCCCAGCCCACTCTCCAGACTCGCTGGGCAACGTTGGACAGAGGATGAGGATGATGATAGTAAGGAGCATGAGGACGACGAGGCCAGTCCGTCGCCTGGATCGACTGATACTGACGGCGAAGGACATAGCGGCCGTGACTCGGAGTGCAGTACCAGACCACGGAAGGTCAAGGTAAAAGCAGTTTCTGTGGCGAAGATACGCTCCAGAAAGAACTCGAACGCCAAACGACTGAAGAGTCGCACGCGGAGTGCCACCGTCGCTGTTCTTACTGCGTCACTACCATCTCCTGCGCAGCCAGCGTCTGAGAGTTCTCATTTGGTAAAGCAGGCAAGCAACAGCAGCATTCGCACAGTCACAGTCGGATCCGGCCGCGAACAGGAGCAAAACAATGGGCTCATACATCGTGATGAGGATGCCTCGCAAGCGGACGCGGATGATCATCAAGCCTGGCGTGGTATGACTGAATCTCGACGTCGTATTGTAATGGAAGAAGAAGCTCAGCTTCGCGAGGCAGCATGGCACGCATTAAAGGAGGCAGTTGAAGAATTTGCAGAAGCGGTAAGGGATAATTTGAGGTGGTCTCACATAATATCTGATGGAACAAAAATCAGGGTGATGTTCAGATGTGCGCTATGCTGGCGCTCATTGCAGCGAAGGAACTGGGGATCAGTCGAAGGAGAGGCTTGCAATTCTTAGAGGCATATATTGGTAAGCTTTGATGTTTGTTTGCCTGTCACGAACGCTAAACCAATACTCGCAAGAATTACTCACTCGCCTCCGACTGCACACTTGTGCTGCGTACTTGCGTAAATGCAGCAATTTCGAGGATGTTTCAAATACCACCAAGGTAGGTCCTGTTCAGCTGGTGGGCGGGAACGGTGTTGAAGATAAGTTTTAGCTCGAAACCATCATTTACACTGCCTGCGGACGTTGTCGAAAACCTATCCTTCTTTCACGCGCTCGAACGGTGACTGGAGCTCACGCATTATGTACGACATGTAAAAGTGCAGTTGTGAAGTGTTCGATATGGTCAGTCAAAGTACTCTATGTTACTCCGCACGCTGAGAACTCATCACCATCAGCCATCTTCCCGTCCGCACACTACTTTTCCAATGTTCTGTTTGCACGCATGGTGGCCACCAGGAGTGCTATAGGCGATATCACATGGGGCGTCCGATGGTCGATATCCCAACCTCTTTATTGACACGTGGGCGTTCGCTGATCAGAGAACGAAATGGTGATGGTGAGGAGGGAGAGGAGGTTTCTTGCTCTGAGAGCCGGGGGGAGAGGACACTGGCGGGCCATCTATGTGCAGCTGGATGCGGGCATTACTGTTGGGCAACTGTGGGCGGGCAGCTAGGTGCAGAGGAAGCTTCCTGACTAGTCGCTCTAGGGATTGCTTGACTCCACATGGTTGGTTTTTCCGTCGTAAATTTGGATCTTAGTCTGTTGCGACTGCAAATAAAATTTGCCAGGTGGCAAATAAATGGCAAATTTCGAACGCAGCAGACTGTACGCTATCCTGCAATTCGTGATTTGTATTGACGATCAGGCGGGAACAGGGCTGGCAACCGTTTGCAAGCTGAACATCGAGGTTAGGGTTTTCCTCGCGTGAGGTATCAGTTAATTTTGTTGGATCCTTGTTTGTTATCCGTCGGACCTGTGATGGACACTATCTGGTACCTACTGGTAATCAGTTTCTTGAGCAATCTATCCGGTTCGTCACGACCTTTGAAACGCAATTCCCGCAGCATCACCCAGTTAAGAATTTACAATTTTGGATCTGCACTCATGTCATGAGCTCGATACGAGTACAGAGAAATACAATTAATGTTGAAGTAGCTGTGTTCATGTTCTAAGATACATATGTAACTCAAAGACTGCATCTCCGTTGGCAGCATGTAGCAGTGTTCTGCCGGTCAGTGTACGTTTATCAAAGTTAACGTACGTTCAGCTGCGAACTTTCCCATGAATGCAAGTGAACTGAACCCGTGCAGTGCCAGATGTCCTGCTTGGATATTAGATAATCATGTCTGATTGGACGACGAAGCAGGAGTGAATGTTCAAAGTGCCGCAGGTGACACGGTGCGTCGACGATCGCAGAATGGATAGTACTCGACTACTACTACTACTATAACATCTGGTAGCACCACTCATTTTCTGAATCTACTCGTCAAGAACATCATCAACTTGAGGAAAGTCTGGATCATCAATTCCCTCTGCATCTAAGTCAAGAAGCTCGTACAACTCAAGCTCAGCATCTAAACCTCGAATAGCGACTTTATAAAAAGATCCCAACTATTCCTCCGCACGAGAATAGTCGAGTAAGTCATTGATAGCAATGCGGGAGAATGAACCACCGGCACTGGCAGCACCAATGGGGACTGAGTGCATTGATTCTGTGGCGGAAATCTCCTCCTCCTCCTGAACAGCTCGGATAAGGTCTGCTGCAACATCACTTATCCCTCGCCTCTCGAAAGCGAGGCTGCGTGGCTCCCGTTCGCTGCTTTCTCCTGATAAATCATCACCAACTGCATGAACTACTTGAGTAGGCTCTGCTTTGTCAGTGGCCTCGGTGTCACAGTACCGGCGTTGAAGCCGCTTCTTGACCACGTCATTGCGTACATGCTCTTCGTGAACATACATCTCGAGTTCTGCCAGAAGGGTGAGTGTCTCAGTTGAGAGCCGATTGCGCCATTTTGTGAGGATTGCGCCGAACATGCTAAACAGGCGTTCACAAGAAGCGTAATTCGGGCAAATCGAGAGAAGACGTTGGGCAACTCGTCCATTGCCTGCTCACGCGCCACACATTGCTCATAGAGCCTTGCACACACCACCTTTGCCTTTCCGCTGACCATCGAAGCTGGGTCTTTGGACAGCATAACCTGGGTGCTCCACGAAGTGATCCCACCACCATCCTCGGTTTGATCTCTTGCCGATCTTCACCATCGAGTTGGCGTGTCGAAAGTCGGGAGTCCATCTTCGAGTTATAAGCCTTAAAGCGTGCCCTTGAACCGAACACATGAAAACCATGCGTTTATGTGAGTAATGATATGTGAAGTGGCACGAGGATAATCAAAGATTCTAGCATTGACCAGATATAGTATAGTTCGTTACAGTAGGACCAGGAAACTCCTGAAAGTCGTGTTCAGATGAACGTCGACGAAGTTCGCCAGCTTTCCCACCCAATCCGGTCAATGACCGTGACCTTGGTTCACTGACCGGCAGAACACTGGCATGTAGGGTGCTTCATCCTTACTTGAGAGCTGAGTAAAAGGCTTTCCGTGTTTCTAAAGGCATGTGTAACAGGTCGCGGTGAGTATTTTTTGTGGTAGAACATTCACTATAACGAGACGGCTAAGTGAAGGGGTAGTTGAGGACCGCGGCATGGGTGGCATTACTAAAGACTCACTGAAGATCCATGCACGTAAGCTGGACTTCGTAGCTTCATCGCTTGTGTCCATCCATATTTGTACGATTCAAGGGCTTCTCCAAGTCTTCCAGCTTTAAGGAGTGCAAAACATAGCTTCTCGTTGGCAGTTTGCCACAATGACTCAAGCTCCCACCCGAATAGCTGCAAAAGAAGTACATTTGGACATGAAAGGGATGTTTGGTTGCATCATATCGACATACCACGGTGAAAACCTTGCATGCAGAAGGAGTGGCTGATTTAGCCAAGAAAGTGCTAGCCTTGACAGCGGCAGTGAAGTGCTCAACAGCTTCATTGTGGTGCGCGTCATTGAAGGCAATGGTTCCCAGTTGAACTCTCAGACTCGCCTGATATGCGAAGCGCAGATACATTAATGAACACAAACACGAGTACACGATGCTTACCTCCACGACACGACAAACGAGGGGATCGCATTTGGATCAGTAGCCAGCTGTTCGACACAAAGCATTGGCTCGCTGTGTTCATTTGCGTTGAACAATGCGATAGCCTGAGACCTATAATGAAGCACGGAGTACGCAGGAAAAATTCAACCCTACCTTGATCAAGAAAAGGAAAACGAGTAGCATCTGAATTGCCGACCGTAAACGTGAACGCGAGTTCAAAGGTGTTCTCGCGTCCTCGACAAGCT
>NW_024541909.1:0-10370 GCF_016758755.1 Suillus discolor
GCTCGTCCACCATCTCCACAACCAGTTGAACGAACAACTACGACTCCACCACCTTCCTATGACGGTGGAATTCCCATTCCTCCTCCTCGTGTGTCTGACGAGCTATTGGCTGCTGTTAACAGCCTCACGGAGATTACCAACGCCATGATCGTTAACCTGCAAGAAGAAACCCAACTTGCATTACAATTAACCTCAACAGCATCCGCAACCACGTCTGATACAGTCGTTGCTCCAGAAGAAACTGTAGAGCACCCGGAAAACCTTTACACTGCCTTCTCTTCCACGCACGAAGAAATAACCGCGGAACAGTCGACTTTCCCCCCTGACGAAACCATCGCGCTTGCTGAAGCACTCAAAGCGCTACACATCCATCCACCAATGACTATCCCATCCACACTTACTCCACCAACATTCGTAGACTGCCTTGTCCCAATACAAGCCCTTGGACCTACCGCACCTGCAGAGTACGCTGAGCTAATCGCAGAAGCAGAACGAATCCCCATGCCATTGTCCTCCATCTACGTACTCGCTAGAGAAGACGTAGCCCAGATTAAAGAATCTTCTCGAAGAAGAAGAAGGTCCCATAAACATGGATACCGAGGCAAGGGAAAGAAAAGAGCCTCTAGCAATGATGAAGCATTCAGTCACCGTCCCGCTCCTCCCGTCATACGACCTTCATCCTCAAACCCAGATGAAAACCGTGTTTGCAGATATTGTAAAACCCTTGGCCATCGCCAAACCAACTGTCCCGATTATTATTGCAGAATATGCAGGGAACTCTCCCCCGGACATCTATCCTTGTATTGCCACCAATTCACTGAATGTTCCCCCACTACGCTTACTTGGAAGGACGAAGGATTCTACCAAGAACTCTCTCATTGGGAGAAAAGTTTAGACGAAGCTTATGTCAGCCAGTGCCAGGAAGAAGAAGCCCTCCGACAGGCGGAGTACCTTACTGGAGGAGACGACCAGCTTGACTATTCCGACGATCCTATCTACTGGGCGAATCAGGACGACTCTAACCATTGTGAATACCAAGATGAGTAAAGTCGGTGACTTCACGTTTAGTAAGGGGGTAATGTTACAACCGCTATCTCATACTTTTATATTCATACGATATGCCTTCCTTTCTTGAACTTGTACATACGATATGCCTTCCTTTCTTGAACTTGTACTTACTATCTCACGATGACTTGGTCTGTGCGCACATATGGATCTATTTAAGCACATGTATTACGCTTGTATTCTTTACTTGAATCTTACTAGGTTTTACCTGGAACATCCTTCACTTAAGACCTCCAATCTTAAGTCGTCTTGAAACCCGATTCTTAGTCAAAGCACTCCTTTGACTAAGTCCACAGAACTCTCTCTTGTCTGAGAGACTGAGAATCTCAACGACCGAAAACTCTGTCGAGTTGTCGTTGTTAGAACTATCCTAGTTCGTAACAGATGAGGGTTTCCTTCCAAATAATGGCGCCATTCGTTAAGGGCATGGATGATAGCGAGTAGTTCCCTATCAAAGATCTCATAATTTCGCTCGGCTGGGTTGAAGGACTGGGAGATGTATTCACAGGGGTGGTAGACACCATTTTCATCGGTTTGCAGGAGCACGGCTCCAGTTGCTATGAGGGAGGCGTCGGTGGCAAGGGCAAACTGGCAAGTAGGGTCAGGGTTGCATAATACGGGCTTCGTCGTGAAACAGTGTTTGAGTTTGTCGAAAGAGTCTTGAGACTCAGAAGTCCAGGCAAAAGCTTGATCTTTTCGAGTGAGGTTGATGAGTGGTCGGGTGATGTCGGAGTAGTGGGATACAAATGCTCTGTAAAAGTTGCAGAATCCGAGGAAGGAGCGGACATCTTTCACGGAGGTAGGGGTCGGCCAATTCTTTATTCCGTCGACTTTGGCATGTTCCATGCTGACTTCTCCGGGGCGAATGATCATTCCGAGGTATTCTACTTCTTTTGCGTCAAAAGTGCATTTCTCCGGTTTCACGAATAACTGTTCATGGCGAAGGGTCGCTAGTACCCTTCTCGTCCATTCGCGATGTTCTGTGAGGTTCGAGGAGAAGATAAGCAGGTCGTCCATGTATATGACGAGCCATCCCTCATTAATTTCGGTCTGAAAGCGATTGTTCATGTAGGACTGGAAGGTGGTGGGGGAATTCATTAGCCCGAAGAACATTACAGTGGGTTCGAATAGGCCTTCCTCGGTAGTGAATGCAGCTTTCCATCTATCGTCGGGGTGGATCCAGATGTTGTTATAGCCAGAACGTACATCAATCTTGGTGAAATATTGGGCTTTGTAGAGTCGTTCAATGAGGGTTTTCGGAAGGGGAAGTGGATACTGGTTTCATACGGTCCAATCATTGAGGTAACAATAGTCTTGACAGGGGTGCAGCTTGCCACTCTTCTTTCCTACAAAGAAGAATCCACTGGCTTGCGGGGATTTTGATGGTACGATGAACCCTTTTTCAGTGTTTTCTTTAATAAAGGTCTTTACTGCTTCTCTCTCCTTTCCTGATAGCGGGTAGATTTTTGAAGTTCGTGGCAAAAATCCAGGTTTCAGATCAATACAGTGATCTATACCTGGTCGCTCTGGGGGCAGTTTGTTGAGACCGTCTTTTGCAAAAATATCGGCGTAATCATGGAGGTAGGAAGGGACGAGTTCTTCAAAACTTTTCTTCATTTTCTCTTGCTCCCCGGTGAAGGCAAATTCATGAACTTTATTGCTGGATTTTGAATAGCTTTGTTCCTGCTTCGAGGTACCATCTCTTGTGAGAGGGGTATCGAAAGATATTTCGGAGATTATCCTGACTTGGGAACCGTCGGTAGAGTATTCGATTAGGACTTCTTCATCACTGAGAGGGTAGAGAGAGGGATTGGTAACCGGTGGTGCGTAATTTTCCGACCATACGTCTTCATTGGTGTCATAGTCAAACTCATCTTGGTCGGGCGCGAGATGGGGAATTTCCTCATCGATGATTTCTTCAATGGAGGCTTGGGGGTAGATAGGTTCAGTGGAGGATTTCCTTAATTTGGAATCCTTCCACTCGCGAAATGATTCCTTCTTTATGGGAGCGACCCGAGAGAACAGTAGCGGGAGACCGCGCTGTTTTCTGGAATGATCAATGTTTTTCTTGATTTCGAGCGACCGTTCGGTTGACGGGAGGGATAGCTCTCTACTTATCCAGTCGATTGATGGGTTTAACACTTTCAACCATGGGTACCCGAGCAAAATTTTATCTTTCTTTGCGAGTCTGGTTATGTTGAACTTTCCTATCATGGTTCGTTCGTCAATCTTGATGGTGAGGATGCAATAGCGGGATATGAGCCCTCCTTTGGCGTCTGATCCATCTGCAGTTGTGACAGAAAATGGTTTCGAGAGTTTATGGGTTTTGATCCCATGTAGTTTGCAGAATGCTTCGCTAATGAAGGTTCCGCTTGCTCCAGAGTCGACGACCATAGAGGTTTCGATGGTTTTCATACACTTGGCGGAGATAATTGTAGTGGGAACTCAAAGTTCCTTTTTATTTCCAAGTGATTGTACAAGCCGTATGGAAATAGAAGGTACTGACATCGATGCAGCCTTCTGCTTTAAAAATCCATCTCCACGAAGCATCGGTTTACCTCCTCCTCATCGTCACTGCTTTCTTCCTTCTCAACCTTCCTGCGGATAGGCATCTTCTGTTTCTTATCTTCTCTGGGGTGAAATGTGGTGTTGTTGGCGCGATGCCCCATCTGGTGGCAGTTGAAGCATCGTCCTTCTTTCATGTGCCTTTTCACCTCAGACTCAGAGAGTCGATCTACTTCCATGGCGTCGCTTCTGCGAGGGGTGAAGTGACGGTCTCCATACTTCTTCTTCTTCTGGGGCGACGTTGGGTTCTCCCGTCGCTGGATTGCTCTCAATCTCTGGAACGCATTGTCCAGATTGATGCAGGTGGCGACAACAGTTTCAAAGTCGTCGAGGCTCTCTCCGGTACGATAGAGATTGTTGCGAAGTCCTATATCAAGACCTTTGCGGAAAAATTCTACCTTGGTGACGTTCTCGGTGATCCCAGCTTTATGAGCCAGGAGGCGATAGTTGGAGACGTAGGTCTGGAGATCTCCTTTCATCTCAAGGGCTCGGACCTTGGCCATAGCCGTCCCTGCTGGGTCGATGGCTCCAAAGGCTTCCTTAAAGGCTACCTTGAAGTCGTCCCAGGTTCCGTATGCAATGATGTTTCCGGCGGTATTCTTTTCTTTGAGTTCTGGGCAGCTTCCATGAAGTCTTCTTTCCAAGCGGCTGCATTGCCCTTGGTCATGAACGAGAGTGCATAGATCACTTTCTTCTTATCAGTGTCATATATTTTATCGTTGATGTCGAGATATGCGGTACAGTTCAGCATGAACCTGTGCGATTCATCGCGGTCCCCGTCGAATTCGGGAGGAGAACCGATCTTGATTTCTACTTCTTTGGTAGAGGTAGTCATGGCGTTCAGTGGTGGTATAGGCGGTAGCGTGCCTAGGTTCAAGGCTCCGATCAAAGGAGTTAACGAAGTCATGATGTCAAAGGATGTCGCAGATGGCAGCATCTATGGTGGGACTTTAATCTTTTGTTACGACTGGGATATGTCGAGCTGTCTAAGTCTGAGCAGACTGAGATTCGGCGAGACAGATGTGGTTCTTCTCTCGAATGAGAGGTCAAAGGTTTCTGGCTAAGGCGAGTATCGGCGACTCCCTTAGAATAGTGGTTCTTTAGATAGCAAGGTTGGAGACCTTGCTAAAGGACTTGTTCCAGGTAAAACCCAGTAGATTAAAGTGCGGAATACAGATGGTACGCTATGTGTCTATATAGCGAGTGTTCAAGCAGAGCTTGTAAATGTCGTATCAAGATAAGAGGCGGACAGCCTGCTTGGTAAGAGATAAGAGATAACAAACATAGTGCGGACAGCCCGCTTGATAAGAGATAGCGGCTATGCATGGTGACGGTTACAGGAACGGAAAGTAAGCTTGGCGATGATATGAGTAAGGGTCTGGAATGTAATCGGTCGTTCAGTAACGGATGTGACAAAGGACCATTGTCCGGTAACGAAGGAAAAGTTAGGGGAATAAGTGTACCATAACAGATATGACACGCAGCTTGGGAGGTTCTCCATGTCTAGGATGACCTCGCAGAGAGCTGTTCATGAGGGAGGTTCTCCTTAAGGATACTATATAAAATTCTTAGACTGTACATAGACGCATTGGTTCCAGAATATATATTCTTTATTTGTTCAAATCAGGCGATTCTCAACACTAAGCTACATGTTTCAATCTGGCATTTATTTGATTGGTTGGATATAAACAAGCCAACGCGCACAATGCGACCTTCACGAGTCAACGCACACAACACGACCTTCACAAGCCAACACGCACAACGCACCCTTGACAAGCCAACGCGCACAACGCGACCTTGACGAGTCAATGCGCACAATGTGACCTTCACGGGTCAATGTGCACAACACGACCTTCACGAGTCAATGTGCACAACACACCCTTCATGAGCCAACACACACAACGCGCCCATGATGAGTCAACATGCACATGACAGGTCAAACCTGGCAGTACCCTAACTCATAGGAACATATTCTATTTAGAAGCACGGTACGGGTACGGCACCCATATTACGTCACCGTACATCCCCGTAATACGGCCTACGGTGGCCAGCCCTAGTAAAGACTGAGCTTTGCAACCAAGTGCTCTTGCATCTTCGATGGCAAAATTTATACTAACTGTGACCCTAGAATCAACTTGCTCATTTTGATGGCAATGTACAATGCTTCAACAAAACTCGTGGTACCTTACATATTTTCCTCATCACTGCACAACTCTCACGTACAAAGTCATAAAGACTCAGTGATGTATTCTCTGCATAAAGGATGATGGATTACAGTTCACCTTAATTAATTGCAATACTTGCTATTGTTAAGATAATACAGGAGAAATATTAGTGCCCAGCACATCAGCATATCATCGAGTGCCTTCGAGTGCCTTATTTGCTCCTTAAGTGCCTTAATTCACACAATAAGGCAGTTTTAAGGCCGTTTTCGCGCCTTAAAATAAGGAGAAAAAAGTAGATCCATCTCCTTAAACTAAGGTGGTTCACTTAAAATAAGGCAAATAAGGCACTTTAAGGATACTATTATTTCGTAAAGACAGAACAATCTAAGTAGATTAAGGCGAAAAAAGGATGTCAATGGGTTTAAGGTGTTCTATGAAAATAACGAAAAAAACATTAGAAAATGTGTATAAAAGCAATTGATGATAGCGCAAGCAGGGATTGAAGCGATTAATGATTTGAGGTGGGGAGACAAGCACACATATAGTAGAGGTCAACCCGCTGTGTGTGAGGAATGATAGCTAGATGAGAAGGGGTGAAAGGGGGAGAAAGGGTGAAGTGGGGTAAAACTCAAATAGACCTCTGGACGCGAGTATAGATTCGGCCCAAGGGGATTGCTACTGAGAACGATTACTCTAAGTAAAATATGGAGGGGAAACTTGGAAACTAGTAAGGGTAACTGAGAATGGAAGAACACGTGACGTTGCGCTTGAAGCAATGCGAGTGCGAGCGAGCCACCAAAGGCGCAATACGATGTGCGACCGAACGGCCGAAAGTTTGACGGAGCGCGGAGACGCAAGGAAAAAGCCGACAGTTTATATGAACGCGCGACTAGCGGAGATGCGAAGGAGATGCAATGCGACGATAATGAGGGAGGAGAGTTCTGACGATGGATGCGATGAGCGATGAGTGAACGATAGTGCGACCATTAATATAGCGCGTGGTGTAGTCGGCCGAAGGTTTTTTTTGGACTTAGAGTCTGAGTATTGCGTGCAATTGGATGATAATTTTGATAGTGGGGAAAGAAGATACATGAAAAATACTAAGTCTAAAGTATATATGATAGCGCGCGTAGCACTGTTCGGAACCGAGAAGGTAGCGGTAACACATATTAAGGGTCCATAACGCAAGTAACGAAACATACGCGATATCACCTCCGAAAATATAATCAGTCTAACGCAAATGAGATAAAATATGCACCAATGGACAGCGGAGGACATAGATAGGACGGAGGAAGGATGCACGACGGAACCGACGAAAAGCGGAGGCGAACCAAAGCGCGCGCATGAGCCGCGACCGTCGGCTGACGATAGGAAGGGTGCGCGCCGTGGTAGTGATGGCGCACGCTGCGCTAGGACCTGAGGGACACTGCAAAAATAGCCTCTATGAGGCTACAAGGACTACAAGTCCTACACCGCACCTGCACCCCGAGGTAAATCTATGACACGGTGTAGATGTTATTAGCTGTAGTATATGTGAGTTCAATTTGAAAAAAAACTCACCAGGAGCATGGCTCAAGCTCGAAGGAGGATCAACGGACTCATAAACTGCGAACGGCGGGCAACAACTTGGATCAGCATGGCTCAAACTTGAAGGAGGATCGACAGACTCACGAACTGCAAACGGCGGGCACCAACTTGGATCAGTGTGGCTCGAACTTGAAGGAGGATCGACAGACTCACGAACTGCGAACAGCAGGCACCAACTTGGATCAGCGTGGCTCAGACTCAAAGGAGGATTGCACTATCGTCATGATCTTCAGGTGAGTCGTCGTCTTCGAACCCTTCTGCGTTATTGTTTGTGATCACTGAAAATCCATTAGCAATGTGCACAAAAATCGGACTGTACCTACCGCTGGCACGCGCACTTGGTGGCACAGAAGGCTTCAATTCACATTAAGCACTACCTGTCCGGGATGTTTGTTGGCATTCCCTGGGCATGTTGCGGGCTGTGGCATATGTAGAGAATAGAGAGAGCAAGGACAAGCTGTTGAAGGAACGTTGGCAGTGAGGCGTTGAAGGAATATGGACGCTAGCAGAAAAGTGGCAATGAACCGGCGAGTTTTTATTCATTCAATTGACGTGTCATAATTTCTGATCACATGCTTACTATTAGTCTAATCCGCATTCTACATAGTACTCCATTTCCTGGTATCCATTGCTGCAACTGCTCACCTCACTCAGCACACAAATACAAAGCACGGCACCCGACAAACACAGCGAGACCTCAATCGCACAGCTCCACCCACAGGTCCTCCAGAAGTCGTTCTCCCACTCTGTTACGCACTCAAATAGATCTGTTAGGCGGAGCCCTAAGAGGGGCGTTGTCCGCTAATGTTCGTGACGTAACTGGAAGGATCCGGTATAGCAAGTGAGACTGGCGACGACGAGTCGGCAGCGATCACAGTATGCGCGTGTCACGTGACTTCGTAGACGGATGTCTGTGAAGTCACTCAAAGTCAGGACTGTCTTGTCCGGACGATGAGGTTGATCGAGGTAGACTTAGCCGCGAAGAGCGACTAAGAAAAGATACTAGAGACTGAAGCTGAGGGGGCTTCAGAGAGAAGTATGTTCCAGGGAAGATTGAGTAGATTCAAGTTAGAGAATCTAGTACAGGGTGACCGACTACTTATACTAAGTGGAGAGGGTTAAGGGCAAGGCTACCGCACAGTAGGTAAGGGTAAAGGGGATACGAGAATGGTATAGGTGCGTTGGCAACATAGCCGGATTAGTGATGGGTGGTCGAAATGGGAATGAGACCGAGAAACGTTGGGCCGATCCAACGGTAAGAATACAACGTGCGGGAATCCGCAGTCAGGGGAAACAGAAAGAGGAAAGCCACATTGGTGGCACGAGTCAGACCGAGTCAGAGGTGCGGGACCGCATTGGTGGTCGAATCAGAAGAGGAACATGCGTGCACGTGCATAGAGGCAGGCGATGCGAGGGACGGGAACGGTCCCGAGGATCCAGTCAACGGAAAGGCGGTAGAGGAGGACGAGCCGGTAGATGGTGAGGGCGAGGATGAGGGGAAAATGATAGGGGGGCCACGTGACCGATGTTACTTGTAACATTACCCCCGTTTCAAGGCTCAAGCTCAACGAGCTTAATCATCCTGGTTGTCGTACCAGCTAGGGTCGAAGTCGAGGTCTGCAAGCCAATCGGCGGCCTCGAGTGCGTTCTCCTCGCATTCTTGTTCGATGCGGGCAGCTTCCTGATCATACGCTGCTTCAAGCTTGCGCATATCGGAATAGAATCTGTCCGAGGAGGGTCCTCGGCGCAGTATTTTCCGTCCATCAAGTCGTGGACAGAAAGGGGTGAGGTGTTTTGGGGCGAATTGTCCACAGATGCGGCAGAAGTACTGAGCGCAGTGCTTCTGTTTATGACCGTATTCACGGCATTGGCGGCAGATCACGTTGGCACGATAGATCTGGGTGGTCTCGGTGGCTTCGATGCGGGCGCGGTTCAGGGCGTCGCCCTGGGCGTCTTCACGGGTGTAGTGCCGCGTAAAGTTCTGGGTGCGTGGGCGGTGTGCATGAGAGAGGGGAAGTCCGAGGTTAAGCACGGATTGTGCGCGTGCACATCGTCCACGACGTCGTGGGGTAGGAAGGGGGTTTGGGTTCTGGACTGGAGAACCAATGGTCAAAGGGGGTACGTCCTGAGTGGACACGAAGTCGTCAGGGACGATGGTGGGGGCAGGGTGAGATTCGTCTGCCAGGGGAATGGTGAGGGGGGAGTCGTGTACTTCGAGGAAGACAATGGTGTCTGCCTCTGGGGTGGGGTTACGTGGCGCATAGCGCTCACGTTCGTATTCCTCATAGAGGCGATCGATCTCGGGGTTTGTCAGCTGGGTGACGTTGGGGACGGGTTCGTCTTCGATGTCTTCGTCGATGATCTCGACGTCTGGTTGCGGGTGGAAGGGAGTCGGAGCTCTGTCATGGACAGTACGCTCGACGACGGCGACAGGGTCGGGAGGGGGATTAAATGCCCGCTCCTCCTCGACAGCCAGTACAACAGACTGGAAGTTCCTGAGTTCGAGCAGGTTTAGTAGTGCCTGCTTGATTTTACCCTGATTGTAGTGGGTAGAGATGGTGGAGATGGTGGTATCTCTCTGGAGGTTGATCCTGGCGATATCGCCAGTAAGTGCATCTGCACTTCTGAAGGTGTTGATGATGTTGTAAGGTAACATCGTCGTTGGTGCGCGCGAGGTAGGCGTCGAGGCGCAAGGCAAACTGGGGGTCGCAGATCACTGCTTCCCAATAGGCATGCGTTCTGTCTTCTCAGACAGAGCGTAAGGAGGGTCGTCGGTACGGGGTGAAGGCTGGCCTTTCAAGGCCAGGCGGTTGTCGGGGTGTCTGGGTCGGGCCGTATACAGATGCAGGAGAGGAAGCGGAAAGGGGAGAGGAAAGCGACGATGCTGAAGCGACATATTTGAGGGGCTTTCCTTGGGTATTGGCGTAGGTGAATTCCTGGGTGACTTGGTCGGTGTTTATCGAGGGGTTTGGTGGAATGTGGTCGGTT
>NW_024541910.1:0-10348 GCF_016758755.1 Suillus discolor
TAGTAGCCAGTATTTACCATGTATAGTTTCTCTAACTTGACCTTAGCAATCTACCTTGTAAACCTATGGCTAGTAGTAAAGGAGGTTCATTGTTAATTGTAACAGCATGTATCCTCCATTTCTTTTTGATAATCTCACATTGCATTCCTTGACACTCCCTTGAACTCTTGAAAGCTCCATGCTGTGTGCAAAGAATGATAGCTAGATGAGAAGGGGTAAAAGGGGAAGAAAGGGTGAAGTGGGGTGAAACTCAAATAGACCTCTGGATGTGAGTATAGATTCGGCCCAAGGGGATTGCTACTGAGAATGATTCCTCTAATGTAAAATATGAAGGGAAATCTAGAAACTGGTAAGGGTAACTGAGAATAGAGGAACACAATGGTTAGCGCTGGTGCGATGCGAGTGTGAGTGAGCTGCCAAAAGTGCTGTGGGTATATAACACAGAGGGGGCTATACAAATATGGCTCCAAACTGATATTATGTTGTGGTCTTGCACTACCTAGTCTGCTATACTTGGTGAGACAAGTGCATTTGATCCAGGGGTCTGCAGTCTGGGCATAGTTTTGGGGGTCAGTGAGTGATGTGAGGTCAATAATTCAAGTGTGGGACAACAATGTCTGAAGGTATAATTATGATGTCCAATGCAAAAGTGTCAGGTCCAATGTTTTCAGGTTATCGGTGAAGGTTCAACGATACAGAGAGGCACGAACAATGCTCCTGACTGTATCTATAAATGTTGTAAGGTCGCGCGTTGCCTAGTCTGCTATACTTGAGACGACAAGTGCGTTCGACCCTAAAGGGGAAGCGAGTGCAGCAAGGATCTAGAGGTATGCGCTGAAAGCGCTACTGGTTGGCCAATGCGAAGCGCGAGAAAGCGCAGGTGCGCGCAAGGCGCGGGAATGCGCGCGTGTATGGCGCGAAGCGCGGGAAAGCGTGCGCGTGATACAGATATGAGAGAGAGTAAGAGTGAGTTTGCTTAAGTGATGGTATGATGTAAGACAAGAGAAGAGAGATGCGAGGTGTAAACAAATAGATTTCTACTATGTTCTGATAGGTAAATAGTGGGTAGTAACCAGTAAGTCCTCTGTCGTTCTGGTGGGAGAGTAGTGAGTCCCGGTGGGTGAGTAAGTTAGTATGTACTGCTGGCGCTTAAGTATGGCGCCTAAGCGCTGTCATGCGGAGCCGAAGCACTACCGAGTGTAAGGTATGTAAAGTATATGTAAGTAAGGGTCCATGATAAAAATAAAGATGGAACGATATGCAAATGTGAGAATTGGAAATATACGCACTAGGGAACTTGGTGGACAGTGGATGGATGCTTCTGGATGGCTGGTGCTATAGGGCGCTACAGCGCGGGAAAGCGCGCGCGCATATACATCGTGAAGCGCGGGAAAGGTACGCGCGCATGGCGCGCGTGCGCGGGAAAGCTGGCCTCATATAGAGATAGCTGCAGGTAGCACACAGAGTGATGCTACAAGTTCGTGCCATGTACTCCCCAGTGAAAACTGCATATTGCACAATGAGAGGCATGAGTCTCTACATGGGTCTGATGTTTTTGGGTTGGGTTCAGTGTATCAGAAACTAATAGTGACACGATAGCAAGTGTTGGGAAAGCGAGTGGTATGTGCAATAATAATGATAACAGATATGGACGGTGAAGAAACGACCATATTTGCAATGTCAACTAAGAACTACGAAATATCGGGTTTGACCCCTAAGTGTCAGAGACAACTCTCCTCTACTTGGATGATGATGATGCTATGGGGAGTCCAATATTTATGTAGATATGTAGAAATCCAGAACCCTATAGGTGAAAGTAGTAGCACAATATTTCAGGTCCAATGTCCTATGTAATAAGACATGATGTACTGTGGTGTAGGACTTGGAGTCCTTGTGGCCTCGTAGAGGTCTATTTTCTGATGCATTGTTGAATGCTAATCATTACCCCGATTATTCCCTATCATATCCGACTCAATACGCACCAAACCCAAAAAACACCGGACATTGGACATCAGGTTTCACATCAGCCCTATTGGATATCACGCACACTCGTCCTACCTAGTCCAGTCCCATTGCACTAGCCCCACTAGGTGCGTAGTTACTTGTTTTCACATCTGTTAAGAAGTGCTCAAGGGTCGGATCCGAAGGGCTTGGCTTCAGCTCGTGCACTGCGCCCCTTACCCGAGTACATGCCCCTAACTTCCGAGGGCTGTTGGACGATGTCCGAAGGTTGTCGGACGAGTCCGGAGTCCGATGTCCGATGCACAGGAATTCTGGCAGACATTCGGGAATGAAGGATAAGACTAATCTGGACAATGTCCGAACTAGAAAGGAAACAGTGGAGGACTACCAGAGGTAGAGGCAGAGGTGAGAAGTCTATAGGAATCAATCCTAAGACTAGTGGAGGATGACGAGAGGAGAAACTCAAGTCGGACGGAGAAGGGAATGAGCAGAGTCTAAGATAATATTTGAACTGAGGAAGTACAAAGATTCTACAGGGTTTATATACTACTGAGGACTTAACGGAGAATCAGTCAGTGCAGTGAGGCTATGCGAGGCTGTGGACGGAGCGTATAGAAAAGTCAAACACTAGTCTATCGGAAAATAGTAAATGGAGACGGAGATGAGACATAGGAAAATAAAGGCGGAAATGAAACGAGGTACGGAAAATGAGTATAGTCTAACTGGAGAAGGAATGTACAAAGGGATAAGGCATGGAAGATAGACGTGGGTCGGATCTGGACGATAGATAGAAGTCGGCCGGATCCGGAAGTCCGGAAATGATGTGTGTGATAGGTCCGGGTCTGGAACACAGGATATGACAGTATCCCCCTCTTAGGGCCAAGCCCACGAGGCTTCTGATCTGGAAGTCCGGACCGGACTGTTATGAATGCGGGATGATGGGTGGAGCTCGTAAAAATAGAACTGGACATATAAGTAGGCCGGGGCGCCCATGAGACGTCTAAAACCCCTAACTCCAATTACTGTTTAACATGTCTAACTCCACTTCTGGCAACTCGAAGTCTGCCCAGCAACTCCTCCAAGAGAGGCAGGCCGAAATGGTGGCCGAAATCACGCGATCAAGGTGGACGCTCGGAGAGAGGCGGAGGAAGAGGAGCACAAGCGCAAGGAGGCAGAAGAGGAGCGGAAACGGATGGAGGAACAGAAGCAGAAGGATATCGAGGAGACCAGAAAAGGTTGGCTGTGTGAGCAGGAGCATTTGGCAAAGGTTAGGATGGGCAACATGTCGGAGGTGAGTCAGATGAGGTTTTTGTGTTTTCCGGAGTTTAACAAAATGTTAGTCCTCCGGTCCGGTGGATCCGGAGGTCGCGTGTGAGATGTGTGTCCTTAGGCGCAAGATTTGCACCTGGGCAGTAGCGTCTAAGATGCCTAGGGTGAGTTTCTTTTTGTCCGGATCCGGATGATTACTGATGATTCTGAAAGATCCGGACCTGCAACCAGTGCCGCACGTCCAAGGAGAAGTGCTTCGGCGGAAATCCGCCTGTCAAGGCGCCAGCCAGCAAAGGCAAAGGCAAGAAACGCACGTGTCCGGAGGGATCTCCATCCCCAAAGGGCAAGGGCAAAAGATGTCAGCGCAGTCCGGAGGACATGACGACGACGTGGAAATCTCCAATCCCCAGACGGTTATTGGGGAGGATCAAGACTGGGTGGAGTATGATGACCAGGCCTGGGTCGCAGCCACCAACAACATTGTGGTGGAACTGGCCCGGACCAATGGGCTGATGGAGAGAGGTGTTGCAGCGGCGGAAGGAAGTAGGGCTGCGATGGACGGGTGAGTGAAAACATGCTCTGGTTCATGGAGGAGCAGAGGGTGTTTCAGGCTCTCTTCATGGAGAGTCTGAGGAACGGTTTCCGGATGCATGTGGAGGATGCTCCGGAGGAGGAAAATGGGGAGGAGGCAGAAAAGGAGGCCGGCGGAGACATGGAGATGGATTCTTAGGTCGTCGGATCCAAAGTCTGGATGTCGGACACCTAAATAATGTAAATATATGCATGTCTTTTTTACTTTTTGTTAGAAGTTGGTCCCAGCTTATCCAGATATGCCAAGTGGAAATCCAATAGAAGTTCCGGCGCATTTCCGAGTTTGGTTGCGAGTACAGGAAGTTTCTTCGTCTGTTCCCTCGTATCCGGCCCAACGTACTAAGTATAGTAGTTGGCAGTGACGTCTCTGGCGGTCGATCTTGGAGTCCAGAATTTCAGAGATTTCGTATTCCAGTGTAGGACTGAAAGTCCTTATAGCCTTGTAGAGGCTATTTTTGTGGTATCCCTCAGCACCCTATTACTTTCCTACATGAAGCGCAGCTTTCCCGCGAGCCGCGCATAGCGGCCGCAACTTTCCCACGATGGCCGCAACGTTCCCGCGTGCACGCACAGCCGCGCTTAGCGGCCGCTTTTCTCGCGCTTCATCGGCCGACATTCCGCACCCATCCATAGTCCAAACCAACCCAATGGTACATTATTTCATGATATATTACATATCAGACCATTTTCGCATCGGACCACCTTTATTTTGTCATAGACCCTTATTTACATATAGCTTTACATACCTAACTCGGTAGCGCGTCGGCTCGGTTCCGTGTGACAGCGCTTAGCACTTTACTTAAGCACTAGCAGTACATACCATTCAGTAGCTTGTTTTCCGGTCGTTCCAGTAGCAAACTCCCATTAGCCTACAGTTGGTAGCTATTGGTAATCAGTATCCATTTACCGCTCACATCATATCAGTTATCACTTGGCTCTACATCTATTCCTATTTTCTATCGTCTCTATTATCATCCGGACCCCTTGCGCATCGGCCGCTTTGCAGCCGCGTCTTTCCCGTGCCTTCGGCTTTCGCCCACCACTACGTTCCCACGCTACGCGCGCGCACCCGCCGCTTTCCCACACTTCGCATCGGCCGACAAGCAGCACCTTCTGCGTCCATTTCTAGACCTTTGCTGCACTAGCTTCCCCTTTAGGGTCGAACGCACTTGTTCCGCAAGTATAGCAGATAGGCAGTGCACGACCTACAACATAAAGATATCAGTTTGGAGCCTATAGCACCACTCTGAGTTGTAAACCTACACCGGGAATGGCATATTTTAAGACGTGGCTTGAATCTGTGCAGTGCAGCTCGTGAAGTCGGACAACTGAGGGAACATCTGGGATTGGGTTCTTAGTAGGTTCCTGGATCACTGAGTATAGCCGTTTCCGTAACCTTGAATGCTCCGATTCATTGTGTAGAATGCCACAGGGCCATTTCCGCACAAGAGCAACCTCCGTTTCATCACCCATGGTGGATAGTAGTAGTGAAGGCAAGGTGGTAGTGCTTGATAGTGAGTGGGGCGACAATCTTTATCGCTGCTGCCATAAGGGAGTGATTGGGCTTCTGGTAACCAGTCGGGTCTTATTCGGTTCTCCTGAGTTTCTCCAAAGCTCACGATGTTCACAAATCGGGTGCATTCACAAAAGACTCAGACAATGCAAGCCAAAGGACATGCACCAGCCCATACCACCACCTCCTGGTCCCAACAAAAGCCAACCATTGGGAGCTTATTTGATATTTCCGTTAGTTGACTTAGCCAAAGTGTTTGCAAAATGGGGAATCCTGTATGGTGAGCTGTCCGCGTGTTTAATACAACTACTTTCGGCCAACATTCTTTCGTAGGCTATATCATGTATCTTGGGGCATTGCACCCACAAATCATAGTGTTGAACTCCTTGGAGGATACCAAAGAAATTGTATTCTGATCGTTGGGTACCCATGATGCTGGGAGAGCTCGTGGACCTCGGCCAGGTAGGTGGTATTGTGACACCACCATTTTGGAGTCTGAATGCATGTCCGAGAGTTAGCTAGCACTCGTTCCAATGCGAATTTTCTTGCATATGATATCAGGGAGGTGAGTGCCCCTGGCGCAGTCAACTCCAGATTCATGCGTTGGCGCTGATTTTGTGAACCTCACATCCTAGGCTTATCTACACGTCCAAGTGAGAATGAATACATTAGATGACACACATCACAATAAAGTCCCTGACCACTTCACCGCTGCCATCAACACGATCAGTTTATCGTTCATATCGGTCGTCCATTCTAGGTATGACATCTTCGCGGTGGGTGATTGATTTCAATGCAGCTAGAAACCTTTTTTTTTCACACCCATTGCACTTTTTCTAGTTATTCAGGCGGAACCTGAAGTCCTTGTCCTTGTGGTTGACCTTTGTGGCCTTGTTTCCTATGGTGGATCTTTGGTAACTGTTCAATTTGCCATTATGCCGCGCGCAGTCTGCTGTATTTTTGTTGTATGTCTTGTATTCATCATTGTATATCCTAATAGAGCATATGTACAGGTGAGTCATGCATGACAACACTGCGCAATTGTCAGAGTGTAATCTTCCTTTCATTCCCGCATTCATACTCACAGGAGTCTGAGATCTCCATTGAGCCTCAGCAAGGTGCAAATAAGGACAGACAAGAGATAGGCACAGCAAGAAAAGGGCTAAATGACGCAAAGATGATAATGCAAATGTAAAATGTAGATTTTTGCTATCCATACATGGAAGGGAGGGTCACTAGCCTAGCGGGCAGTCAGACGAGCGCCACTTCAGAATCCTACATGCTAATTAACAAGATGCGCACACAACATCGATAATTACCAGCTGCACGATGCAAGATTCAGCATTTTTCATAGACAACATGTTTGCAACTCACAGCCACTCGGGGGAACAGTATACTGGAAACCTCGGCATAATCAATTGTCTCACAAAGATCTGGAACCACCTTTAGGGCACACTTTGTACCTGTACCTAATCGGATCATGCTATGACATGTCATTGATTAACAAACTCACCATAGCATGCTCAGACTCCAGCGCATGATACACAAGTGGGAGAACCTCTGAAAATAATGTAAACTGTGTGAGATGTAATACCGATTCTGTTGCTCACATTCGCAAAAACACCCTTGAGTTTTACTCCGCAACATGTGGAGATTGTCCAGAAGTGTCAGTATATTCTGTGACGTGTCCTTGATGGTAAACAGGGCTCAAGATTAGGCAGAAACAAGTGGAAAGTGAAGCAAACTGCGGTGCAGAACGAACATTGGAGATAGCAAATACATTCAGAAGGATATACAGAAGCGATATGCGTGTCTTCATCTGCCCAACCGAACACCCCCGCCGCGTCCCATCAGTTCTGCAGCTGAATTGGAAATAGGGATAGGACACGTACCTCTCAAGCAAGGATGGCAAGATCTTCCATGTGCACAGAACTTCTGAGAAGCGATCTAAAACCCTGTTAGGCCATGCATGAATGAAAATTTCTCCTTCACGTCTTTGCTGGGAAGTTCGAGCAATCGAAGGGGGGTCTACATAGAGTTGTGCCTCAATGATTCTATAATAAGCTCAAGCGAAGTAGAAGAACCTTGCAAATCTGCGTTGAGCTGCCCAATGTCCAGAACAGGATGACCAGCATTGTCCCTAAGGCCACCTACATTTCCATGATTTCTGAACAGCAGACTGCCTATATAATGTACGGCATATATCAACTGATGGAAACATATCTGATGCAGTGATAAGGACCCCTGGTCATGACCAATTTTCCCATGATCCTCTCGAAACAGTCACCTTTGTTTCTCACTCTTTCTTTTCTAGTTGATTCTTTCTTCAATCCAGTTTAATCCTCCTTCCAAAGACTCTTGCCTGCATATGGCAATTTTATAGCTATTTATGCCATCCCGATAGGGACTGCGAAGAAGAGTCAGACAAAGATGCTGAGGCCGAGATTGAGGTTGAAGATAACAGCAAAGCTATGTCACACACCTTTCCATGCACCTCTGGTTAGATGTCCAGTCTTGGACAGCTGGTATAATCTCGTCACCCATTCCAACTTTGGTGTCCTGGCCGTGAAGGTTCAGTTTCTTCAATGACTGGTATATGCTCAAATCCTAAAGACACATCCATCAACAAACACTCGCTCAATGGAGTCGCGAACACCAAATTCTACGTAATCCCAGGCTTGTCTAGCCCTAGCTCCAGATATGGTAGCTCAATACCTATGCCACCTCGTCATCCCCAACCAGGTCATTGTCATGCTCTCACAGGAACAGTTCCAGCATTATTGTCTCCGACCTCTCCGATCGCATACACTCCTACCAGAATTTGTGTCAACAGCAACCATACCTGAGAGACTTTTGCAGAGGAGGAAGATGAGGAAGAAGGAGAAGACCCGGATGATGAGCCTCAGAGATGGAGCAGTCTGCGCCTGAAGGTCTCCATGATGCTGCCAAAGGCGAGGATAGCATTGGTCTCCTTGGAGTTGGTTCTTGCAGCCCAAAATCTTTGGTGGTCAACAGCCATCGCCGTCATGGTCATTGCTCAGATTCTGGATGTTCTTGATCTGGTTCTCAATCAGGTTCAATGAGATTGTGCAAGTTCAGCTGTTCATTCACAGGCGCAGTGCTCATATATAGCATTGGAGCTGCCTCACTATCCTCGTTGAATCTTGTCATTCAATTCGTGTTGCAGCTGCTCTACCTCTGCTCTGATTAGCATGCGAGTTTATGGTGCTATTCCAACCTACTATCAAAGGTGAGCGAGCCTGGCTATGTGTTTGCGTGATCTCACCGTCCCTTCAGACATTCGATTGCTGCATGACGCCTGATTACAAGTGTATAAGGGCAAACCCGCCAATGTCAGGACCTCCAAGGAGAACCGCAGATGAGTCAGTTCCAAGTTCTGCTCATCACATACGAGTACATCATTAAGGACCCGACCTATTCTCAGCAAGCTCAAATGGGTGCACATGAATCATCGTTTGAGTGGGTTTGAGCATTTTGTTGGTTCTTAGTTGTTCATCCTCAGTATTAGACGAGGGACACCATATGAAACACCCAGTCAAAACTCAGCAGAAGCTCACTCAGTACTATCACTCCCGCTACCACCTCATTATCACCAGTACTCCCCTTCAGAACAATATCCACAAACTTTGGGCCCCCCTCCTGCTGGTATGAAGATGGCAGAGCATGCCTTGCATGTACAGCATGCAAAGGACTCAGAGATCAAAGTCTTCATCCTCTCAACACGAGCTGGTGGTTTGGGTCTCAACTTGCAGACTGCAGATACGGTCATCATGTGTGTCATCTTTTGTGGTTATGTTTTTTTTTACAAACACTGATGTATGTGTTTGCATCTTTGATAGTGACTGGTGAATAAGACTCTGTCTAGTATTTTGGATAACCAGTGTTATATGGACCCATGACTTGTAAACCCCCTTACCATGCTATTCTCAACCCGTTGTGTCTCTTACTTGTTCCTTAAAATTTACTTATATTGTTATTGTCCTTTCCGCCCGACCTGCAATGCTTTCCCACCACATTATCAAGATGTCTATCACCAATCTACCTGCTGAACCACTTCCAAAGTACACTGTTCAGAAAGAACACCACACCAATGACTATGGCTCAATTGCTGCTGCACCCCTAAATATCTATCACCACCAAGGTCATGATCAAAGTCATCAACTTGAAGATCCCTGGGCTTGCAGATGGAGAACTAGTACAAAGTTTTGGCCAGGGTTAGAGCATTATCAAAGTATTTCACTATTGCATTTGCTCACAGACCCTCATCAGAAGATTCGTTGTGAGGTCAACATTTGGATTTGATTGTCGTGCGACAACTCTTGAGGGTGTTACCAAGGGATTTGGGCCACTTCCCACATTAGTCACTCCATGGCTAGAAAATGGGTCACTAATGACTATTAGAGACAGGAAGTCAATCTTTTGAGAGAGAAGAAGTTGACTATGGTATGTATTGGAGACAAGCTGAGTCCTGAATTGACATGTCAGGTTAGAGAGGTAGCAGGCTGGTCTTCGGTATTGTGAGTGTTCAAACGGCTCTTCCATTTTGGTTGACTGATCTCCTGTAGTACTTGACAGGAATATTGTTTAAGGCGACCTTACCGGTGTAGGCATTGTTTGCTACCACTACTCCGACCAGAAATGATGGTTCCTTAATCTAGACCATATCCTGGTCAGCGGTGGTGGGACGCTCTATATCGGGACTTCAGTTTATCAACAATTCTCACAGAATACCTCCTATCACATGGGCAATACCCGGTGGATGGCACCGAGGTACTTACCATGGACAACATTAAGCTGACTAAGGCCTGTGAAGTTTACTCTTATGGCTGTATTATGATGCAGGTGTGTCGCACTTTCCCATTCACTGTTATATTACTGACATCCTGCAGGTATTTTCTGGACATCAGCCATATCATAGTCTAAGGACCAAAATTGCCGTTATAGATGCAAAGATGTGTGGGGGGTCACACCATTCTTCCAGTTAGAAGACAT